>NW_021635096.1:0-43362 GCF_004799145.2 Neltuma alba | reverse complement strand
TTAGAGTTTAAAATACTACCATGTTATAAAGAGTTTGACTTATTTCGAAAAACGTCCCAAGTAGCTCAGGATGCATAAAACACCCATGGGTTTAACAATGTAGAACAAAACCTCAGGCACAGTAACCGCCCACAAGCCCAACATAATATTCATCCCACAAAGACTTAGGGCACAAGAAACACAGGGTGCTCAACCCAGCCCATAAGTCATACATCGCACACAGCAGAGTCTTATGGCCTGCAGCCATTTTAACAGTATTCCATCAAATACAGTCATCCAAACAAAAGAAAGTATATGTCAACACAGTTGTGGGCCCTAAGATGGCAATATACATAACATTACATGCCTAAACCAAAGAGGACTACTAGGCTATGCTCGCCTATGCCTCTGGTTGCTTCCCTTCGCGCCGAGCCAAACTAGATGGCTCTCCTGAAAAGTATTGATGAATAGCGGGGTGAGACGTAAAGTCCCAGTAACCAAGTATTAATTTATGACATATACAAGTAGGATGGCAAGTTGGTGAAGTAGTGCTTAAATATAGTTTAAGAAATAAATGGTACTTTAATAGATATAATCACATAAAAAGAGTATATCTCTCCATCCACAACACAATTCATATAAAAGTACATATATGCAACAACACAATGAAATATGCCCTCCCATCACCTTGCTCCTCCTTATGACTCCTTGACAAGGACCCGGGCTTTCTGTGCTGAGTAACCCGGCCAAAGGTCACCCCACTCACATCAAGCAACGGGCCCCCTCCTGTACCTACACCGCCCAAGAATGGACTATGGTGCAAGAGGTGTCTACCCAAGAGTTCATTCTCAATTCCGGGCCAAGGAAAAGGAAGAACTACAGGGGTCTAACAATAAGGCCAAACACTGGGATCCGTAGTGTAGGCATGCCGCGCGGGCTTCAAGAACAATTATCCTCCACATAACAAAATCCCATCCTCCACATATGAACCCCATGCATAGTCACAATATAAATCAAAATATCACAATCTTCAAAGTAAGATGATATAATTTCAAACAAAGTATAACACATTTTCATTTCATTTAATAACATAATATTAGTATATTAAATTCAGTACTACACGAAAACACAATTTCCAATAAAACACAACTCAAACATAATTAGATCAACATACTTCCCACTTCACCAAAATTTGTCATATAATAAAATATATTTTATTCACAGGCATACTTTTACAAATTAACTAAGAAAATAAAAACATAATAAACACCTTACAATCCAAAGCGTGTATATAAAATAAATTAACCCCGGTTACCTCTACTCCAAGCTTAACCTCACAGCTTGAGAAATAAGAGCGCAAATTACAAACTCCGAAGTACAAGATAATCTACAAATAATATAGATACAATTTAATATACATACAAATAATTAACTTAAATTACATAGAATTTATTATTAATAATATCTATACATATATTTACTATCCAAAAATTCTTACTTCAAATAACAATTTTTCTCTACCCAAATAACTCATTTAAATTATAAATATTTATAAAATATTGTTTTTATCTAATATTGTAAGAATCTCAATTTATAACTTAAGTTTCCAGTTTCAAAATTTTTCTAATAATATAGTCTTAACCTATTTTACATTTTAAACCGATTAAAATATCAATAATATATTAAGTAACCCAAATAAGTTATTTAACTTAAATTTAATCGGTAAAAACATTCTATATATCTTGAATAATACATTTTTCAACTAAAATCTTAGTTTAAAATTCTCAAAACAATCAATAAACAAATATAAACCGATTAAAATTTTAATAATATATCGAACAACCCAAATAAATTATTTAACTATTTTTAATCGGTATAAATATGATATATATCATAATGACAGATTTTTCAACAAATAAATTTAATTTTAAATACCATAGATAATAAATAGACAAATCTAAACCATTAAAATTAACTAATATTTATCTTTAAATTTCTACAGTCAATATTGTCAAAAATCAATACTTACTCTGTACCCAGATCACAAAATTTTCTCTAAACATTATAATAATACTACTAATATAAAGCTCTAAATATATAGGAAATATTCATAAGAAAAAATTTAATAGAAAGAAGTGTTTAATGTACCTATATGATCCCCAATGCTAGCACGTCCTTCAGAAATCTTCACTCACTCTCTTGTTCTTTGTTTTTTCTTCCTGCGTCTCTCACCTCTCTTTCTCTACTCTACACAACACTCACTCTTCTATTATCCTTTAACATGCCAACCGTCCTTCCTCAATTTTCTTCCTTCATTATTGTCTCCCCATTTTTCCTCCTCCCTCTTTAATTACCCGCGTGAAAAATTCTTCTTGGCCTTCAATTCACCCCATATTCTTCTCCCTCTTAATAACCCCCCAGCTTTTCCACCGAAAGTCGGTGGAAAGCTGGGTCAAATTTTTTTTTTTTTATATTAATAAATATTATTATTTAATAATAATAAAATAATATTTTACATTATTTAAATTTTTTTTTTTTAAGGATGTTACAGCTCTCCCCACCTAAATAGAATTTTGTCCCCAAAATTCGCGACACGTATAAAAATATAACAACACAATACAACATTGAAAAACAGATAATATCACCACACACATACTATTTTCACATAAGATAGTAGACAAACAACACATGAACACATACTTAAGAGAACAGGTGTGGAAAATCACGCCGCATTCGCTCCTCGGTTTCCCAAGTGGCATCACCAGGAGACATGCCTTTCCAGAAAACCTTAAGTAACCGGATTGTTTTATTCCGGAGTTGCTTATCCTTGACATCTAGAATGCGTTCAGGCTCAGCTCGAAAGGTGAGATTCTCCTGTAACTCGATCTCCTCAGGCTCGATCACATGAGATGGATCTGGATGATACTTCTTGAGTTGTGACACATGAAAGACATTGTGCACATTAGAGAGATGCGGTGGTAAAGCAATTCGATAAGCAACCGGCCCAATTCGCTCCAAAATCTCGTAAGGTCCAAGATATCGAGGAGTCAGTTTCTTGGCCTTGATGGATCTACCAATGCCAGTCACTGGTGAAACTTTCAAAAATACATGGTCACCCACTTCAAATTCCAAAGGCCTCCGTCGTCTATCTGCATAACTCTTCTGGCGACTCTGAGCGGTCATTAACCTCTGTTTGATTAATTCAATTTTCTTTGTAGTTGCATCCACAAAGTCAGGTCCAACAATGGTTCTTTCACTCAATTCAGTCCAACACAGTGGTGATCGACACTTTCTTCCATACAATGCTTCGTAAGGTGCCATCTGGATGCTTGCATGATAACTATTGTTGTAGGCAAATTCTGCTAATGGAAGATGGCGATCCCAGCTACCTGGAAGTTCAATTGCACAAGCTCTCAACATGTCCTCGAGAGTTTGGATGGTCCTCTCAGTTTGACCATCAGTTTGGGGATGATACGCCGTACTGAACTTCAACTTTGTGCCAAAAGCTCCTTGCATCGCCTTCCAAAAGTTCGAGGTGAACCTTGGATCTCGGTCTGATATGATATCTTTTGGTATCCCATGCAATCTCACAATCTCATCTACATACAATTGAGCAAGTTTTTCCATAGAATAAGTAGACTTGATTGGGAGAAAGTGGGCTGACTTTGTTAGTCTATCTACAATGACCCAGATTGCATCATAACCAGCTGGAGTTCTAGGCAAACCCGTGATAAAGTCCATTGAAATGCTATCCCATTTCCACTTAGGGATTTCCAAGTTTGGATTAAACCCGATGGCTTTTGGTGTTCAATTTTGACTTTTGACAAGTCAAGCACTTGAGTACAAAATTAGTCACATCACGCTTCATCCCTGGCCACCAATACTCTTGCTTCAAATCATGGTACATCTTGGTTATTCCAGGGTGAATGGTGTACTTAGTTCTATGTGCCTCCTCAAGAATTATCTTTTTCATTTCTTCATTATCTGGAACACAAATTCTTCTCTTGTACCTTAAGATTCCTTCATCTCCAATGTCATAATCCGATACTACACCATTTTCTACTTCTTCTCTTGTCCTCATTAATTCCTCATCCTCCATTTGGGCTATCTTCAACTCTTTAAAGAAGTCAAAGTCCCCAAGTACTGCATTTAGAGTAACAGTCGTCTCTGTCATCTTACCCATAATTGGTATTTCAGTTAACTCCTCCAGCAAGTGATGCTCTGTTACACTCATGTAGAAGACATGCGCGGTTTTTCTACTTAATGCATCAGCCACCACATTAGCCTTCCCTGGATGGTACTTCAACTCAAAATCATAATCTGCTAAGAATTCCATCCATCTTCGCTGACGATTATTTAATTCTTTCTGGTCTACCAGGTACTTTAAACTTTTATGGTCACTGAAAATCTCAAATTGCGCTCCATAAAGATAGTGTCTCCAAATCTTTAAGGCAAACACAATTGCTGCTAGTTCCAAGTCATGGGTGGGGTAATTCTCTTCGTGAGGTCTTAATTGTCTCGATGCATAAGCTACTACCTTATTATCTTGCATTAATACACAGCCCAAACCTTTCAAAGATGCATCTGTGTACACTGTATACGGTCTTGATGGTTCAGGTATGGTGAGGACAGGTGCCGTGGTCAACCTTCTTTTCAGCTCTTGAAATGCAGCTTCACACTTTTCAGTCCATACAAAGGGTTTGTCCTTCTTTGTCAAGTTAGTTAATGGCATAGCTATCTGAGAAAAGCCTTTAATGAAACGACGGTAATACCCGGCTAACCCCACAAAGCTCCTTACTTCAGTCACAGACTTGGGAGTCTCCCATTTCAACACTGCCTCTACTTTACTCGGATCCACGGCCACACCTTTGGCAGATACCACATGACCTAAAAACTTTACCTCCTTTAACCAAAACTCACATTTGCTCAGTTTGGCATACAACTTGTTCTCTCTTAATATTTGTAATACAATGCGAAGGTGTTTACGATGCTCCTCTTCACTCTTGGAGTATATGAGGATATCATCAATGAAGACTACAACAAATTGATCCAAGTAAGGCCTGAAGATTCTATTCATATAGTCCATAAACACTGCTGGAGCGTTTGTTAATCCAAAAGGCATCACCAGAAACTCGTAGTGACCATAACGAGTTCGAAAAGCGGTCTTGGGAATGTCTTCAGACCTGACCCTTAACTGATGATAGCCGGATCTCAAATCAATTTTGGAGAACACAGAAGAACCGACAAGCTGGTCAAGCAAGTCATCAATTCTGGAAGGGGATATTTGTTCTTAATTGTGACCTTATTCAATTGACGATAATCTATGCACAACCTCAAACTGCCATCTTTCTTTTTCACAAACAACACGGGTGAACCCCATGGAGAAACACTCGGTCTAATAAAACCTTTTTCCAACAGATCCTCAATCTGTTTCTTTAATTCTGCTAACTCAGAGGGTGACATTCTATACGGGGCTTTAGAGATAGGTTCGGTTCCTGGAGCTAATTCAATGGAAAACTCCACCTCCCGTACTGGAGGTAACCCAGATATTTCTTCAGGGAACACATCGGGAAACTCACTTACTACTTCAATTTGGTCTATATTCCCCTCCTTTTCAGCTTGTATAGAGAAAAAGACAACAAAAGCCTGGCACCCCTTCTTAACACATTGCACTACTTGAGCTGCTGACAACAAAACAGGAACATCTGTACATCTACAGATGTTGAGATTGAGTGCAACATAACAGACTTCTTCTTGCAATCTAAGGTAGCTCTATTAGCTGACAACCAATCCATACCCACAATAATATCTATGCCTCGAAGGGGCAAACAAATCAAGTCAATGGTCGTTTCCCGACCCTTAAATACAAAGGTCAAACCTTTGCAAACTTTAACAGTTCTCACGGTTGCTCCCGCCGGAGTAGTCACACACAGAACATAAGACAAATCATCCATACACAGTCTTAATCTTTCAACACAATCAAAGGACACGAAAGAGTGGGTTGCCCCTGAGTCAAACATAGCACACAAGGGATGATTTTGTAAGAGTACATTACCTCGAATCAAGTTAGGTGAAGCACCCGCCTCTTCAGAAGTCATGGCGAACACACGCCCTGGTACAGATGACCTAGGGGTCTGGTTGTTTCTCTTAGCCTTGTTGCAATACTTAGCTAAGTGTCCCGGCTCTCCACAATTAAAGCAAATCCAGCACTCTCCGAAGTGTTGCCTCCCACATCTAGGACAAGCGAGATGGTTAGTCACACTAGGAGTAGATGCTACAGAGCCACGCTGGGAAATTTGACTCCCTCCTCCTTGACTTCTCTGGGTCTGAGAGCCGTGGAAACGGTTCCTCTGCTGAGAGTTTCCTTGATAGGATTGTTTTCTGTTGCCAAAACTACTAGCACCTGATTGGCTAGTTTTCTTCCCCACTCCACCAGTGGGTCCCGTATAGCTACTAAATCGTCCTCCAGATCCTGAGGCACTGGTTTGGCGGCTAAAGCGCCCAAGGTTGTCTCTTCTACGATACTCATCAGCTTCTCTCATCCTCCGTGCAACTTGACGGATATGAGTACACATCTTTTCAAAGGTAGTGACCTCTACTGTGGCCAATTGTTGCTTAATCTCTGGTCTGGCTTTCTCCATTAACTGAACAGCCATCCACCAAGTGTTTCGATAACGATCTAGGTATGCCACATACTTGGATAGATCTATGAATTGGCCAATAAATTGATCCTCATGCATGTTTCCCTGTTGCAGGGCATAGAACTCCGCTTCCTTCTGTTGTCTCACCTCCATTGGAAAGAAGTAATCAAAGAATAAATCCTTGAATTGATTCCAAACCATCCTCCTATCATCCATGGGTCTCACACTATCCCACCATTGCTTTGCCCTTCCTTCTAACAGAACCTTGGCAACCTGCACCTTTTGCTGGGAACTACAATTCACCGTACTAAACAGGGTCTCCAATCGGTCTATCCAAGCCTCTGCTTCTACAGAATTCAGACTACCCTTAAAAGTTGGAGGGTTGAAGCGGCCTATATACTTCCAGACTGTTGTTATAGGAATGTCTGGTAACACCTCAGCAACCTCTTCTTCATTTACTGTTTCCTGCTCATTTGACTGTCCCCCATTATGTCCAATACTATCACCATCATGATGACCTTCCATCTCTGGAGAGATTTCAGCTTCCTTGTTCCTTCGGTTATCTTCCATTTTTCTAACCCGCTCGTCAAGGGAAAGAATTACAGCTTGTAATTGTCTTAAGATCTCATCATTAGTCTGATTAGCTTGACTATTGCCATTAGGTGGCTGGCGACTTCCCTCACCAGCATCAACAGTACGCCTGGTACTTACCATCTCTCCCCACCTAAGGGTAGAACCCCACAAAAAGAAAGGTAAACACTTAAGAAAGGAGAAAAGAGGAGAAATTGAAGGGAAGCATAAGTGTAATGATTGTATATTGCCATAGATACTATATGAAATGCACCAGGGATCACACAAAACCTTGAAACTGATACCAAGTTGAAAAGACCTCTTCTTAATATATAATTATAAAACCATTTTTAAAATGATAACCATGGTAGAAAAAGAATTGAGTTAGAGTGTTAAAATACTACCATGGTTATAAAGAGTTTGACTTATTTCGAAAACGTCCCAAGTAGCTCAGGATGCATAAAACACCCATGGGTTTAACAATGTAGAACAAAACCTCAAGGCACAGTAACCGCCCACAAGCCCAACATAATATTCATCCCACAAAGACTTAGGGCACAAGAAACACAGGGTGCTCAACCCAGCCCATAAGTCATACATCGCACACAGCAGAGTCTTATGGCCTGCAGCCATTTTAACAGTATTCCATCAAATACAGTCATCCAAACAAAAGAAAGTATATGTCAACACAGTGTGGGCCCTAAGATGGCAATATACATAACATTACATGCCTAAACCAAAGAGGACTACTAGGCTATGCTCGCCTATGCCTCTGGTTGCTTCCCTTCGCGCCGAGCCAAACTAGATGGCTCTCCTGAAAAGTATTGATGAATAGCGGGGTGAGACGTAAAGTCCCAGTAACCAAGTATTAATTTATGACATATACAAGTAGGATGGCAAGTTGGTGAAGTAGTGCTTAAATATAGTTTAAGAAATAAATGGTACTTTAATAGATATAATCACATAAAAAGAGTATATCTCTCCATCCACAACACAATTCATATAAAAGTACATATATGCAACAACACAATGAAATATGCCCTCCCATCACCTTGCTCCTCCTTATGACTCCTTGACAAGGACCCGGGCTTTCTGTGCTGAGTAACCCGGCCAAAGGTCACCCCACTCACATCAAGCAACGGGCCCCCTCCTGTACCTACACCGCCCAAGAATGGACTATGGTGCAAGAGGTGTCTACCCAAGAGTTCATTCTCAATTCCGGGCCAAGGAAAAGGAAGAACTACAGGGGTCTAACAATAAGGCCAAACACTGGGATCCGTAGTGTAGGCATGCCGCGCGGGCTTCAAGAACAATTATCCTCCACATAACAAAATCCCATCCTCCACATATGAACCCCATGCATAGTCACAATATAAATCAAAATATCACAATCTTCAAAGTAAGATGATATAATTTCAAACAAAGTATAACACATTTTCATTTCATTTAATAACATAATATTAGTATATTAAATTCAGTACTACACGAAAACACAATTTCCAATAAAACACAACTCAAACATAATTAGATCAACATACTTCCCACTTCACCAAAATTTGTCATATAATAAAATATATTTTATTCACAGGCATACTTTTACAAATTAACTAAGAAAATAAAAACATAATAAACACCTTACAATCCAAAGCGTGTATATAAAATAAATTAACCCCGGTTACCTCTACTCCAAGCTTAACCTCACAGCTTGAGAAATAAGAGCGCAAATTACAAACTCCGAAGTACAAGATAATCTACAAATAATATAGATACAATTTAATATACATACAAATAATTAACTTAAATTACATAGAATTTATTATTAATAATATTTATACATATATTTACTATCCAAAAATTCTTACTTCAAATAACAATTTTTCTCTACCCAAATAACTCATTTAAATTATAAATATTTATAAAATATGGTTTTTATCTAATATTGTAAGAATCTCAATTTATAACTTAAGTTTCCAGCTTCAAAATTTTTCTAATAATATAGTCTTAACCTATTTTACATTTTAAACCGATTAAAATATCAATAATACATTAAGTAACCCAAATAAGTTATTTAACTTAAATTTAATCGGTAAAAACATTCTATATATCTTGAATAATACATTTTTCAACTAAAATCTTAGTTTAAAATTCTCAAAACAATCAATAAACAAATATAAACCGATTAAAATTTTAATAATATATCGAACAACCCAAATAAATTATTTAACCTATTTTTAATCGGTATAAATATGATATATATCATGAATGACAGATTTTTCAACAAATAAATTTAATTTTAAATACCATAGATAATAAATAGACAAATCTAAACCGTTAAAATTAACTACTTATTTATCTCTAAATTTCTACAGTCATATATTGTCAAAAATCATTACTTACTTTGTACCCAGCTCACAAAATTTTCTCTAAACAGTGTAGTAATACTACTAATATAAAGCTCTAAATATATAGGAAATATTCATAAAGAAAAAATTTAATAGAAAGAAGTGTTTAATGTACCTATATGATCCCCAAATGCTAGCACGTCCTTGCAGAAATCTTCACTCACTCTCTTGTTCTTTGTTTTTCTTCCTACGTCTCTCACCTCTCTTTCTCTACTCTACACAACACTCACACTCTTCTATTTATCCTTTAACATGCCAACCAACCTTCGTCAATTTTCTTCCTTCATTTATTGTTCTTCCCCATTTTTCCTCCTCCCTCTTTAATTACCCGCGTGAAAAATTCTTCTTGGCCTTCAATTCACCCCATATTCTTCTCCCTCTTTAATAACCCCCAGCTTTTCCACCGAAAGTCGGTGGAAAGCTGGGTCAAATTTTTTTTTTTTTTATATTAATAAAATATTATTATTTAATAATAATAAAATAATATTTTACATTATTTAAATTTTTTTTTTTTTAAGGATGTTACAGGATACGCGGTAATGCATGACTTGGGTGCTGGGTCTGCCTTTTAGCCAACTGTTGTTGCAAATGGCTCGGTCTAAACGAACCATTAGGCAACTCTGTTTCCAAGTATATTTGGGCTCGACAAAGCCCAGATCTACAAGGCCCGCTTCTTGAACGAAATCTCTGAAGGCATTACACCCTGTTCTGGAAGGAGAAGCCCCTCCTTGTCTTTCATTGGCTTTTAAGGTTGCATTGAAGTCTCCAGCCAGTAGCCACGTATCTTGGGCATCTATGGGGAGTTTTAGTAGTTTCTTGCCACATATTCCCACGTAGAGATTGGTTGGGGCTCCCATAAACGGCAATGAAGAACTTATGCCCATTGCGTGAATTATCTTCTATCGCCATATGAATGAATTGTCTGTGATTAAGCAATATCGTGATGTTTACTTTGTCAGACCACAGGACCCATATTCCTCCAGAAAAACCAGAGGCTTCTACCCTGTGCGAGTTAGGATATCCAGTCTTCTTGATTACTTTGTTAGCTTTAACTCCCAATATTCTTGGTTCCATCAGGACAATAATGTTCGGTTTGTATTCTTGAAGCAAGGATTTGAGTACAACGTAGAGCTTCCTGGCTGCAGCCTCTTTGCAATTCCAGACAAGGAAAGCTTTATCCATAAGAAGGGTGGTTTTAGTGCTCCATATAGGAGCGGTTCGGCGGTATATCATCCTTAAGGCCGTTATCCATGGCCTCTTCTAACACTGGTTCATCCTCAGATTGGATCGTGCTCCCCAGGGCCTCTACCAAGGCTTTTGTGAGTTCCTCTGATGGAGATCCAATTTCCTTTTTAGGCTTGGGCTTCAGGTTTTGAATCTTGACTACGAATTGGATTTTGTATCCAGTTTTTGTTGGGCTCTTGACGAGTAGCTTCTGTTGGGAGTTCTCCTTGCCTTCTTTGTGCTTTACTTGGCTCGGCCCAGCAGTAGGCCCAATGTCTCCTTCGATTAGTTTGAGAGCTTGCCTTGCGTCACTAAGAGAAACAACTGAGTGCTTACTGGCATCCAGAGTTGTTGGGACGCGTGTCTCCTTGTAAGCGGGAGTATCGAAGATGGTGACGGCTAGGGATTTTGGTTTTTGAGTTGTCTTAGAGTTTGCCTTCTTTTCTGACTTCTTTCCGCTAATATCTATTGACTTGGTTGCCCAAACTTGCTTTTGGGTGTGCTTCGGCATAGCAGGAGGCACTACGGCTTCAGTGCTAGGAGTAGCAGGATTGGCAGTGCTATTTTCGTGAACCATAATTTCATCCGAGGTAGCGAGGGGTTCGAACCTGCTACCGCCACTTCTGTTAGAGCTGGTAGGATCATCACTAGCTTTCTTGTTAGGCCTGCTGCCCCGTCTTCCTCTGGGCTGTACCTTCATCCATGCTCCATATTATTGGGTTTCACGTGCATAGGACTCAGCTTCGGCGAATTGTGGCGTTGGTTGTGCTGGAGTTCCTTCTTGCTCTTCGATAGTCGATTCCTATGCCTATTGAGGTTTCTTTTTAGCAGCGCAAGAAGTTTCTAAGTGTCCGTACTTCCCACAACAATAACAGATGGTTGGCAGCCCCATGTATTCAACGAACTGCATAGTGCCATCTAGCTTGATCTTGGAGACGAGAGGTTTGGTGAGGTCGATTTTTACTACCAATCTAGTGAATCTTGCCTTATCCACCCCGGCTGTATTGTAATTAACCTTCAAGACGGTGCCAATGACTTCCCCAATGGCTCGGAGAATGCTCTTGTGATAGTAGTGATAAGGGAGGCCTAGCAACCGAACCCAACCATACACCTGCTTGATCTCTAGGTTTTGAGGGGAGATCGTCGGTTCCCATGGGTGTACCATGAGATAGTGACCTTGCACCACCCAGGGTCCTCCCAGTATCGCATGTTGATAGTCCCATTCCTTCTCAAACTTCACTATATAGCAACCGCCTTCGAGTTCTGTTAGCTTGAAGTTCCCGGTAGGTTGCCAAAAGGTGCATATTTTAGAGTGGAGGATATCTTGCCTTACATAGCGGCCTAGCACCTTAACAACAACAGCGAGTCTCATGCATTGGGTCATGAAAGATTTAATTCGTTCTGAGAAGGTGATCGGGGGATAAGTCCATCCATGTTGACCATGGCATCGTCTTGTTTGATAAACGGCTCTCCTGCTATGTTATCCTGTTTTCAGGTGTTCTCTCCGGAGTCCCCCATGAGCATATCTTTAAAGGAGGGTATGTTTTCCCTTGCTTCCGCATGCTCTTTGCTTCCTTTGTCTTTGTTCCTGCAAGGTGCAGACTGCTCAGTCGATCCTTCATCGGCGTCCTTGTCCATTTCGTCAACTTGATCATCAGGGAATAGTTGCTTCTGTACCTCATTCCAGTTATTATTATTAGAATCTATAATGAGGCTTTCCGTTGTATCCATGTCATTTGAAGTCTCACTTTTATCTCGTAGCTTCACTTTCTTGGTAGTCCTGTTTTCATCCTCTCGAGGCGTGCATTCAATCTTTCCAGCAAGTCCGATCTCTAAACTCCTCTCCATGGTGTCCTGCGTTTGCTATTCTGTCTCTCTAGTGCTTCGTGGTAGTTGCGTAACACTCTTTGTCCTCCGTTGCAGTGGGCAACAGAGGTTTCTTGCTTGCCGGATACCACCAAGAGGTGGTGGCCCAGCCGTGCACAGTTCTTAAGTGAGAGAATCTCTCTCTAACTCTCTCTCTCTGCTTTTTCCTTTTACTTGTGTCCGCTCCTCACTCCTTTTTTTGTTGTTTTGCCGGTGAAAAAATTGCACTCGTTAAAACGAAAACATAACACGGTCCAACAGTGAAAATAAAGAAAAGTAACAGCACAAACAAATAAGGCAATCACTAACAGAATTGGGTCTAATAGAAAGAGCTAGTCCCTCATAACATGATAAATCAAGATTCGAATCCCTTTTGAGAGAAGTGCCTACATTTAGTGCCCAATAATGTCTTAAATATGATTGCCTTCAATAGGAGGATACCCATACTTTAGCAAAAAAATTAAGGCAATCAACAATGAGAGATGAATCTATCCATTACAACTTAGAGAATCAATGTTGGAATCTCCACAGAAAGAGATCCTTATATTTAGTATCTGATGATGCTTTGAATATGATTATCTTCAATAAGAGAATATTTATATCTAAAGAGAGAGAAAAAGAAAAAAAAAAAGGCAATTATATGACCAAGACATCATCAATGTCCATGATAATTCATACCATTTATATACCCCTCTACGTTCTTAATATGAGAGTCCTTTAAATACATTGAGTAGAAGATGGTTTGTTTTTTAGTTGAAACATATACATATTTACGTTATTTTTAGTTGAAATTTCATTGCTAGATGTTATCTCTACTCCTAAATATAAATATAAGACATAGTTTGTAACATAATATTTAAAATCGGAGGCAGTATATCATTGTATACTGATTGTAATAGCAAATTTTAACACATCATGGATATATTTTTGAAAATATGGTAGAGATAATTTGAAAATAGGCGTTATCTTATCAAAAAAAGAAGAAAGAAAATAGAATTAAAGGAGTATATATATTTTTGGTCATGTATGATAACAAATTAACTTTCCTAATTTTGAGACAAACTAATGAGGTTCGAGATATTTTGTTTGGTTCCAGTGAACTTTTTATTGTACATGCCCCTCTGATCAGTATATGTTTTTACATTAATTGTAATAATAAATAGTTGCATGCATCACAAATTTTGTGATTTCTTCCCTCGCGAAATAAATGAAAGTTTTACTTTAGCTGGTGTCATAATTGATATGAAAGTTAAACTCAACAAAACATATTTGTGCAGCATTAAAATCTATTTATTACAATCAAAACATTACAATATATAATTTCAATTAATTAAAAATGGCGCATATATATAACTGTTTCAATTAAAAACAGAAACTATCTTTTATAATGAGCTTGTAATTAAATCGATATTCTTCAAAAAAGGATGAGAAATTAGTAAATAAAAAATGAAAAAAAAAATGCTTAGAATAAGATAGAGGGGGAATAGATTTGGACATTTGGTATGTCAAGAGGGAAAGAAGGGATTTTACTTATATGGTGAATGATTTTACTTTTTTATTAATAAAATAAATTTCGGACATGATAAGTTAATGTAATAAACTAATAAAGTCTGGCCAAAAAAAAACGTTAATGTAACAATGGAAAGATAAAATCATTTTAAGTGTAGTAAACACTCTCATACTCTATACGATAATTTATTTTACTGTTTATAGTATGGTAGAATAAAAGCAGTTACTGATAGAGGATGTTTAGATGACATGAGAAGTATTTTTAAAAAATATTTTTTTGATAAACTTGTCCATCTATTTATTTTCAGAGTGTAAAATATTGGTTTTATCTAAACACCTTGTTGATGGCGTTTATAGCGTTTTGGGGGTGTGATTCGCCTATTCGTTTTCTATGATTCTCTTCCACGCCTCTCCCGTCGTTTTGTAAACTTCATCTAGAATTCACTCCCGGTTTATATCGAAGTCTTTCATATCTGCTCATGTTCAAAAGCTCCAGCTGAGGAATCATGCTTACCAGCGATTTTCTGTAAAATTTGAAGAATTCGGTCATTTTTTTGTGATGGGTGCCGCATCTGCCAGATACCCATTCGGATTCACCGTTCACTCCAACCGGAAAGTGCACAGCTCAAGTTCCGAGTTTCCTCTTAATGTGGACGTTTCAAGAATTAGTCTGTGCCCAAGCTTTGTGTCCTTCACCGCTTCAAAGGTATTTTTAATTGTCATTTTTCTTTAGAGGGTTCTTAGGTTCCCATTCCTTCCCCAAACAAAACAGTTTGCACGTAAGCATTTACAGTTTTTTTACTTTATCTTATAATGCTATCATCATTCTAAAGGAAGACGCAACTATGAATTTCATCCAAGTCACATGCCTAACCTGCGAATGCATTGGAACAGAACATTCCACATTGTGCAGTCATATTCAATTTCATTTTTCTGTTGCTTTATTTTATTGAACTTTTTTCAAACTTCCTATTCCTTATATATAGAATCGATCAGACTTCGAAAGGGTTCGACCGAACGACGTTTTTCATTAAAAAAATTTAAATTCAAGAAGGGGGCTATATTATGATTAATTACATGAAGTTTGGTATATTTCTTCTGTCCGAAACCCAACAGATTGAAAACTTGAAAGCTGGTCAGTTTAATAAGGTTTTTGCTGGATTGTAAAAGCTTTAAAAGCGGTAAGATAACCTGGATAATTAATATGGTGTCAAACTGGCAATTAACTGGCTTGAGTACCTCAAGATGCAAGGCAGCGATGAAACTTTCTTGGCATTGCATGGACACACTATTATATACACATGGTTTCAAATGACGGACCAAGAGGAAAATTTATGAAGCCATAGGAGGTTTAATTCCACGATTTAATTTTGCAGAGGACTTGAAATTGAATATTTTATTAGATGTTCTCCTTAGTCCTGGGTTGATTGAAATTACAGAGCCTATTAGCAAACTTTTCTATCATTGTACGAAGGATTTTATGATATTTATTGGAAAATCCTTGTGTGAATTTACGAAGATCTACACCCTTTGGTTTTCCTGTTAGTCACAAAACTGCAAAAACTGCCTTCTTCAGTATTTTCTTGAGGGATAAATAGAAAGAAAATATTTATCAACAAATCTGAGGTATACTTGTTAGAATACATGGGCTGAAGTGCAGCATAATATGTGATATGGGCTTGTAAGGTGACTGTAACGAGAGACGCATAAGAAGTGTGACAAGCTTAAAATCTTAATTGTACAATGTCATTATCTCCTTAACAAATATTCGAGTAAAAACTTATGTTTCATTAATTATTTGAAAAGCGGGTTGTATCTTGTATGATCTTGATGCAGGGTTTTGTAGACCGTATATGTGCACGTCCTAATATTGATGATTTCAGCTGGGAGAAAGTGCCAACACCCATGCTTGATGCAATTGATAATCCTCTTTGTTTGAAGAACTTATCTCTTAAGGTCAGTTATAAGCTCAAAAGCATTTCTATCTTTTTTCCCCTCTTGGTGTTAATGTTACATCATTTTTACATGCAAGCTCACAGCATCTTATTTCCTATATCATAATTTGTAGGAACTCAAGCAACTGGCTGGTGAAATCCGTTTGGAATTGTCTTTGATGATGTCAGATGCACACATTTCATTTGAAGACAGTCTGGCAGTGGTGGAACTGACCATTGCAATACACCGTGTTTTTCATGCTCCAGTGGACAGGATCTTGTGGGATGTTGGACAACAAGTAAGATTTTATCATCAATGCTTGTGCCCTATTTTCTTTTCTTTTTCCTTTTTTTTTTTTAAAAGAAGGGATTCCTTCTCTCCTTTGGGGGAGTAAAGGAGAGGTACAGTTTAAAAGTTGATATGGTATACCTATTTGTTAACGATCTTATGACTGATATCCCTTTCTTGGATTTCATTCTCTAATGAATTGTTGAATGACCTTACTTGGATAATGTAGTCTAATCAATATGTTGTTAGCAGACATATATACATAAGATTCTTACTGGAAGGAGATCCCTCATGAAGACAGTGAGACAAAAGAATGGCCTTTCTGCATTTACATCCCGATCTGAGAGTGAATATGACGCATTTGGTGCAGGTCATGGATGCAACAGCATTTCTGCTGGACTTGGTAATTTATGGATCCAGTTTTACTGATTATTCTTGGCAAAATTTTTTTCATGTTATACACTATTATGAGCATATTCATTGGAGTGGTGGGAGATATTTTTTTCCTGCATTGAAAGGCCACATCAGGCTTTTTGTGTCATTAATTAATGAATTCCTATAATGTTTCTATTGAATCTTGAAGTCATATCTATGTATTTAATTTCAGGCATGGCAGTCGCACGAGATTTGAAGGGGAGGCGAGAACGTGTAGTTGCAGTTATCAGCAATTGGACAACTATGGCAGGTCAGGTCTATGAAGCCATGAGCAATGCAGGATATTTGGACTCAAATATGGTTGTGATTCTGAATGACTGCCGTCACTCTTTACATCCAAAAGTTGAGGAGGGCCCAAAGGCGTCAATCAATGCATTATCTGGTACCCTAAGCAGGATCCAGTCCAGTAAATCCTTCCGAAGGTTTAGAGAAGCTGCTAAAGTACGCTTCTTCTCGTTGTTTGCTGAGAAAAAAAACTAGATATTGTAAATGAATGTTAAATGGGGGTGTTTGGGTGATAACCCAAACCATGGTTTGGGAAAAAATCACCCAAACACCTTTAAAAACACCAAAACCATGGTTTTGGGAGAAACAAAAATTTTTTGTTTTTGGAAAAAAAAGGAGAGTGTGAGAGCCTATAGGATATGTATCTTGTTGTTTTTTTTATAAATATATTTAATCTTATATCTTATAAATATATATACATATTAATTATTTATTAATTATATTATCTTATGTACTATTAATTATGTTAATAAAAAATATATTATTAACAATTTTATTCCTTCAAATTAAAATATATCATAAAATATATTTTTTCTGTAATTATCATATTAACTTATGCCTTTTTTAGTAATTTGTACATGTAAAAAGTGCTTCTAGTAACAACTATCCAAATACTCTCACTTCTCAGAATTACTTTTTCACAAAATCTATTCTTCAAAAAATCTATTCTCCCTAGAATCTATTTTTCAGAAGCTATTCTCCAAACCATGGTTTGGTTATATCCAAACACCCCCTAAGTTGTGTTCCATATGTGTGGGATCCCTATGCTGAAGTTGTGAATTTATACTTAATACACTAATATTCAAAAATCACACTTCTTTGCTTCATAAAGTGGGAACTATTAGTGCAAAATGCATTTTCTCAGAATGAAATACTAATTAGAATACCATGATATGAATGGTCGCATCCGCCCCCCCCTTCTTACTACCATTATAAGGTTCTGGTTTTAATCAATCGTGTGGCATCTTCTGATAACCTTATTTAAAGATGTCTCTTTCTATCTGTGTACTACTGAAGACATGCGTGTTCAAGCTTAATTCTCTTTTTTCCCTTTTATGTGCATATTTTTTTTTCTCATTGTTACATGGTGGAGCAGTTTTGGGCAAGTTTGTGATTTCATTACAAAGCAGATGATGTACTCATTATTTAATATCCTTCCTTTGAAACTCCATTTTCATTTTTTACCGTTGACTAATTCATATTTTCAATAATAATAGTCCTTCTGTCCGGATGTTCTTTGATCTTTTTAATCTTATGTATTCAAAAAATGAATTTTATTTATTTTGTTATGGGCACTGAGCTTTATGGGGCCGTCGCAAGATTTCATTGAAGACAACATAATTAAAGCGTTTTCTCCTATGCTTAGTACTCACATTACATTGAAGTGATTGTTTGTGCTTTTGTCAGGGTGTTACCAAGCGAATTGGTGGAGGTATGCATGAACTGGCAGCTAAAGTTGATGAATTTGCACGTGGTATGATGGGTCCTCGTGGGTCCACTCTTTTTGAGGAGCTTGGATTGTACTACATTGGCCCTGTGGATGGGCACAACATTGAGGAGCTAATTTGTGTTCTAGAAGAAGTAGCATCTCTTGATTCAATGGGCCCTGTCCTGATTCATGTAATAACTGGTGAAAACCAAGGAGTAGAAAATAATCACAGCAATGTAGCAGATAGGCAGCCGGATGGTAATGCTTGCTCCTATTTTATTATTTTGTTACAATTAGTAGTATTTCTCTGCTTTAGTTGCCACCAAGCATTTGAGAAAATGAAATCACCTTTGCTTCGGTTGGAAACACAAAATACACATGCGCGCACTCAGCAGGACACTAACACTGGGAGGAAATTGAATTACTTCATCTTTCATTTTGTTTTGTTGTTTTTTTTCTTTTCGGCCAAACTTCATCTATTGATGGACTTAAATGATGTAAAAATCTTGTGGCTTCGTATGACTGAGTTCCTGATGTATAAAGCATATAATACTCTATATATACTAAAAAAATATTTCTTTCCGAGATGCTTTTGATTTTGAGCTAAAACATGCATTGCTTGGATTTGGCCTCTTCATCTTTGGGTTCAGGTTCAGGTGGATGTTATCAATTTTTTATGGGTGCAAAGCCATCTCTTCAGTTCCTTTTGCATGTCAAAGGATGACGGCTCAGTTTCTTTCTGGCCTCGCTTATAAGATATTTGCCAACTATCGATAATGGTCAGTTAAGTCTTATGGTCTCAGAAGTTATCTATTCGAAATTTTCAGGTTCTAGCAACTTTGATTCATTTCATCAACCTAGTCGACCTCGGACATATAGTGATTGCTTGGCGGAAACTTTGGTCATGGAAGCAGAGAAAGATAAAGATATTGTGGTAGTTCATGCAGGAAATATGATGGAACGGTCATTTCAACTGTTTCAAGAAAAAATGCCAGATACGTTTTTTGATGTGGGTATGGCTGAGCAACATGCGGTTACATTTGCATCTGGTCTGGCATGTGGGGGATTGAAGCCGTTTTGCATAATACCTTCTTCCTTTCTTCAGAGAGCTTATGACCAGGTTATTTCTCACCATTATTTCTGTATAACTTATAGTAACGACCATCTATTCTTCACAGACAATCAGGATTGTGAAGAGAAGTGTAGTTATAGTTGAACTCAGCAAAGGTTTTAATGTGAAGCAGAAAGAAATGGACTATTACTATTACTTTTATAATTTTATGCATGATTCTCTCTCTCTCTCTCTCTCTCTCTCTCTCTCTGTGGGCTTGTCTTCTTAGGAGTGCACCTAATCATATGTGCAAGGCATGGTCAATGAGTGATTAGATATTGTGAGTAGGATTTTTAACGTTGTCTTGGGCATATGCAGGTGATCCATGATGTTGATCAACAGAAAATTCCAGTACGTTTTGTCATTTCAAGTGCAGGATTGGTGGGTTCTGATGGTCCCCTCCATTGTGGAGCATTTGATATAACGTTCATGTCATGCTTGCCAAATATGATAGTCATGGCACCATCTGATGAGATTGAGCTTGTGCACATGGTGGCTACTGCCAGTCATGTCAATGATCGGCCTATTTGCTTCCGGTATCCCAGAGGTGCTTTAGTTAGCAGCAACTATACTGCATGCAATGGGGTTCCCATGGAGGTAATTTCTGGGCACCCTATTTCCAGGATACGTTACAGGTTGACAAAAGCTTATATAAATTTGAAAGGGGTAAACTAATTGATAGTTTGTTCAGACCAAATATAACCTGAGATCTCCACTTTCCCTAGAATTTTCATAATATAAGATATTATGATGTTTGTTTTTTAAGTTGTTGAGGCACTCTTTTATATTTGTATACAGATTGGAAAAGGGAGAGTTCTTGTTGAAGGAAAAGAAGTTGCTCTACTGGGATATGGATCAATGGTTGGGAACTGCCTAAAAGCTTACACACTTCTTTCAAAGCTAGGGATCGAGGTCACAGTTGCTGATGCAAGGTTCTGCAAGCCCCTGGACATCAATCTTCTCAGGCAGCTTTGTAAAAACCATTCGTTCCTGATTACTGTTGAGGAAGGATCTATTGGAGGATTTGGTTCTCATGTTGCTCAATTTTTTGCTCTTGATGGACAGCTTGATGGGAAAATTAAGGTAATTTCTTCATGCAATGTGGAGAGGCCTTTCTTGAGTTTTTATTTCCTTGATTAGTAAAGTCCATCTATTAAAGATAAGAGAATTATAAGCGTGCATCTCGCGTCCAGGAAGCCATGATAAATTTTATAATAAATTACATAGATCTCTCGCGAATCTATTGAAATTATGAAGACTTGATCTCCATCTTCAAAATTAATATGAACTTCTTTTGAATTTGGTTAAAATTACATAGATCTCTTATTTGCTTTCAAAACCCACGCAGAATCACAATGTAAACAACACAAGCCTCTCTTGAGTGATTTTAGCAAAACCTGGTAAGAGGCTTTAAAAATAGTAGGGAAATTTATTTTAACGAGGTTCATTTTTAAGTTTGGAAAATAGAAAAACATTTTAACCTTTAATAAAACTCAAAGGAAGTTTCTGTCATTTATTACAAAACAAATTGTCGGTCCTATTGTGACCCGGAGGTTGAGTTAACTCACATTGTCTATACCTTATGAATAGTAAAATTTCTTATAAATTCTACAATATATATACACATACGTGTGTGTGTGTGTATGAAAATTGATTTCATTTTATCTGCCAACCATCTGATATCTTAATTCTCATTTGGAACCAACTCTGCCAGTGGCGACCTATTGTCTTACCGGACAATTACATAGAACAGGCATCACCAGATGAGCAACTTGATCAGGCAGGACTGAGTGGACACCACATTGCTGCCACAGCTTTGAGTTTGCTGGGCCGTACCCGGGAAGCCCTTCATTTTATGTATTCATGACTGCTATCTTCCATGTTCAGTATGAGATGCTGAAGGGAAGTTGATGGATTAATGGAGTTCAATCTTGAAGGCCTTACATAGTTGATTTACTGATCCATTGATTTTTGTATATAAATAGTTTACATGAGATATCTGTGTTGATTGTACAGTACTAATGCTAGAATGAAATAGATCAGTTCGTTATATACACAATGGAGGTTGCTCCATCACAATGCATCTTCTGCCATGTTCTTTCTTTCTTCTTACTGATGTAATGTGTGGCATCATACAGAGATATTGGACGTAAGATTAGTATGGCATCCATAGAGAAACTTTGATACGAAAGAATGTGATGTGAAGTGAGAGAGGATTAGCAAACTGATGCCATTTCTCACTGTAGCTCTTTGCTAAAGACTTTAGTTGTTCACCTAACGTGGCTCATTAGCGTGAAGTGTCCTCCAGGTGCCTAGCTTAGGCATGTTGCTCCATTTTATGCGTCATTCTTCCGCCTTAGAAGTATTTGAACATAACATGCAAGCCTAGCCTACACTCCAATAGCTATGACCTATGACGCAGCCAATTTATTTGGAGGCAGATTTTCCATGACCAGTCTTGCGCACTCTACAAAGACAAAATATAATTAATTAAGCTTTTTTTAAACTCATATTGTTGATGGTTTGTTGGTCAATTGACTGCAAGAAAAATTATACCGAGTTTTCTTTTTCCGCAACTTGATCCTTACAGAAGTTGTATTTTTTATAATTAATTATTACATTTATAAAAAAAACAAATATTCCTTACCTAAAATATGTTGCCTGCTACAAATGAGACCAACAAGTGGCCGACCGGAAGAGATTAGGCATTGTAACTCAAATTTAAACTACAAATGAGACTGACGGGAAAAAAAAAACAGCTAAAAATTTTAACAAAATTATTAAAAAAAAGAATGACTCCCTCATAATTAAAACCTAATATATTTTTCGAAGTCACCCGATATTGTTTCATGAAAAGCTTTATATACTGTGTTATTATGTTGATAATTAGACTTATTACAGATTTATTTCTTTAATACATTATTATATATGTGTATAATTATTTTTATTGAGTTTTTATTTAATTGTTGTCAACTTATAGTCAAAGATTTGAATGAATTAAAAGCTCCTAATTAGTAATTATAGTTATACTATCAGTGAACGTAGGGGATTTTTGTAGAAGAAAAAGTCTGCCCTCAAAACCACTGGTCAATACAACTAGGCAAGAAGGGATCCATATTTTAATTTTTTGCCAACGGAAGGATCCACTTTTTTGAGCCAATAATAAAAAGGGAAAATAAATCAGAGCAAAGGCCATTGATTGAGTGAGCCAATCAAGTGTAAGGACGTGGCAAGCAAAGCGAGATCCTTGGATGGAGAAATATGGAGGTTCCAGGTTGGGCCCCACAAAACCCGCCTTGCATGGCTGAACCTTCTAATTTTTGCACGTCAATTGCCACCCTCTCCTCCAGCCACTCTCATCTCCTTCTCTCTCTCTTTCCGGCTTCCAGCTTTAGAGAGAGAAAAGGAAATACCAGAAATTAGGGTCCCCACCCCCTAACGTTTCTTCTGGATCCTCCGCCCTCACTCTTGGCCGCCGTTAATCTTGCCTCACTCCCGCTTTCGCAATATTTGCCTTCGCCTGTTCGCCGTAAGGCTCCCCGCGGGCCCCATCCTCTCCTTCAGAACTACGTACGTTCTTCTTCGTTCTTTCCTGCTGCATGAACTTGATTCCGCATAGTTTACTTTTGCTTCCGTTTGTTTAGACTTTCCACAGTAATGATGAATGACCACAGGAAAATTTTGTGGTGCTGTATTCTATTATTTCATCCGGTACTCGTTTCTTACCGGTCACCAGTCGAACGGATTTTTAAGATTTATGTCTTGTGCATGGTCGTTGGATATATAAATATATATATATATATATATATATATATGTTGCATGAACTAATCATCAAGCTTCATGCGATCTTCTCCGCAAATTTCCGAAAAGCATTATCGAAGAAAAATGAAAACAATAAAGACGAAATGGGTTCTAAATTATCTTATAATTAGTGATGGTACCCGTTTTGTTGCTTCTGTGTAAGCTGTAATATGCTGAGGACGCTGAGCAACTCATGATGAATCCTCGTTCCATGTGAATCTCTCCTTTTCATATGTAACCGTTGCGTAAATTTTTTCTTACATCAGCAATGGGCAACATGAAACCGGGTCAGGGAATAATTGAAGATTTAAAAGGAAGGGCTGCATGTTACAGACAAGACTGGATTACCGGAACCTGTTCTGGCTTCAAGTAAGTCTCCCCCATCCTAGGCCTGCTTACATGCAAACTGGTAATTAATGTATGTCTCATTCTGAACTTAACTATGCCTAATCATTTTGGTCTATGCCAGGATATTGGGTCCAACTTTTTATATCTTTTTCGCTTCTGCTTTACCTGTCATCGCCTTCGGAGAGCAGCTTAATAGAGATACAGGTAACTCCTAACAGCTTTAATTTGTATTTTTCGTTTGTCAAATGTAAAGTTAAAAGCTATTTGGCTTGGGTTGCAAAGTATGATAGTCGCTGAAAAGGCTTTAAAGAAAAACCATGTTTTCCAGATGGAGCATTGAGCACGGTGGAAACATTATCATCTACTGCTATCTGTGGAATTATCCACTCGATATTTGGTGGCCAGCCTCTGCTGATTTTGGGGGTTGCTGAACCCACTGCTATAATGTACACTTATTTGTACGAGATCTGCAAAAAAAGGCCAGAACTAGGTGCCGAACTGTTTCTGGCTTGGGCTGCTTGGTAAGCACGATCGATCTATTTTTGTTGGCTTTATCAATACTTGATTTCTTCCAAAGTACACAATATTAGAACTTAATCTAACATACATGCCCATCATCAACGTACAGGGTTTGTGTTTGGACAGGAATCATGTTGATTCTGCTTGCAGTTTTTAATACGTGCACCATTATCAACAAATTTACAAGAATCGCCGGGGAACTATTTGGCATGTTGATTACTGTTCTTTTCATTCAAGAGGCTATAAAGGTATTGCTTCCCCTTTTCCAGCGAAGTTGATGGCAAATTATTACTGTAATTAAATTTATGTGTAGTCTAATTACCATTGATTATTGATTGTAGTTTCCCATTTTATTCAGATTATTCTATCATATTTATTGTGAATTGATTTAATTGTATATATAGCAGGAAATCCTAATGAATCTAGTAAATATAGATATGAATTATATAGGCACAATCAATTATAATAATTATACCTTGAAGGGGTTAAAGTCAGACTAAATAAAAGAGGAAGCTACAATTAGGGAAAGCACAAATCCACCTTAACCAGATTAGTTTTAATTAAAGCAACTGTTTGACTTCGAATCGCAGGGACTGGTAGCCGAGTTCCAAGTGCCTAAGAACGAGAACCCAATGTTGGAGGAATTTCAATTCCAATGGCTATATACAAATGGCTTGCTTGCCATTATTTTCTCTTTCGGGGTACTTCTCACTGCCCACAAAAGTAGAACTGCAAGATCATGGCGTTATGGAACAGGTGAATGAAATCATACGCAGAAAGAAGCTTTCTATGGTTCTCATGTTAGGCGTAATTTATCTCTTAACTACTTTGGTCTTCTCTATGGGATTCACAGGGTGGATGCGAGCTTTCGTTGCAGATTATGGGGTTCCAGCGGTGGTCTTGCTCTGGTCTGCGCTATCTTATGCTGTTCCAGCCAAAGTCCCGCACGGTGTTCCCAGAAGGCTGGTTTGTCCCCTTCCTTGGGAAGCTGAGTCTCTGTACCACTGGACAGTAGTCAAGGTGTTAATGTTATGCCACGGCATGCTTCTCTGTTTTTCCATATATTGATCTCGCCATGCTATGCACGTATATATTGCTTCAATGAAACAATATTATGAAGTACCAGTGAGATTTACTTAGTGCCACGCAAGCCATACTAGATCTATTTGACGATGAACTACAAACTGCAGGACATGGGTAAGGTACCAGTGCTTTACATCTTTGCGGCAATTATTCCTGCCGTGATGGTGGCAGGTTTATACTTCTTCGATCACAATGTAGCTTCCCAGATGGCTCAGCAAAAGGAATTCAACCTTCAAAAACCAGATGCTTACCACCACGATATGTTCCTGCTTGGAATTATGGTTTGTCGTTTCTGCCTCCAAAATTTCATAGAGAGCAAATCTTTCTGATGGTGTTTCTTAATTTTACATTTATAATATCCGTATGGATTTTTAGGCTTTGATTTGCGGTCTCCTTGGGCTTCCTCCATCAAATGGTGTCCTTCCACAATCCCCAATGCATACCAAGAGTTTGGCAGTTCTTAAGGGGCAGGTAATTGATATCATCTTTAATCTGCTTTAACCATTTAATCAGAGCTTATAAGTTCTTTAATTTAAACTCGAACACATTCTTACCTCTATGACTTGATTAATTCACAGTTGATGCGAAAGAGAGTGGTTAAAAAAGCCAAGGAATGCATTAGGGAACAAAGGAGCAACTCTGAAATATACGGAAAGATGCATGATGTGTTTATAGAAATGGATACAGCCCCAACGGTAAGTATGGTTTTCTTGGTACTTGGAAGCTGTGTGTATATATGAAGGCATTTGATGAAGAGCATCTGAATCAACCTTGTTTGAAATTTTGAATATGGAATTAACAGAAACAAGAGTTGGCGACTTTGAAGGAGGCTGTGATGAAACCTCATGAGAAAGACGGTGTACAACAAAAATTTGATCCTGAGAAACACATTGATGCTTATTTGCCTGTCCGAGTGAACGAGCAAAGATTAAGCAACTTTTTGCAGTCCTTCCTCGTGGGCGCGTCCGTTTTCGCCATGCCACTTATTAGAATGATACCTACCTCAGTTCTGTGGGGTTATTTCGCTTACATGGCCATTGACAGTCTCCCAGGGAATCAGTTCTGGGAAAGGATTTTGCTTCTCTTTGTCACCCCAAGAAGGCGTCACAAGTAAGCCCCCTTGTGTACATATATATGTAATGCTTACCCCATGCGTCTTTAATTGGTTACTTTTCAAATTGTTGTTCTGATGTTTTTTGGGTACGTTTTGGGCAGAATTTTGGAAGGTGATCATGCATCATTCGTTGAATCAGTGTCGTTCAAAACCATAGCTCTCTTCACACTGATGCAGTGTCTGTACTTTCTGTTCTGTTTCGGGGTGACATGGATACCTATTGGTGGAGTATTGTTTCCACTGCCATTCTTCCTTCTCATAGTGATAAGGGAACACGTGCTTCCCAAGATATTCAGCAATGGCGATCTCCAGGAACTGGATTCTTCTGAGTACGAGGAAGTTGCCGGTGCCCCTAAGGATCCCACTGAAGTCCCAGAAGCGGATGAGAAATCAGACGATTTCTTTGACGCAGAGTTATTGGACGAGATGACAACCCACAGGGGAGAGATGAAACATAGAATGAGTTTCACAAGTGAAGACAAATACTAACAGGTAAAACAACTAGAACCTACAGAACGCTACTCCTCTTCATCACAGCTGGCTTTCAATATATCTTTTGCAGTAAAGTATGGCATTCATGGATGTATATAAAGTAGACAGGTTGATCCAGAAGATGCCATCGGAACATGATGATGAATTTGGCAGCTGGTTGAGATATATAAATATATACATATATATATAGAGAGAGAGATGAGATTGGGTTCCCATATTAAGAGCGATCCTCAGGAGAGTTTGTGCTCGTGATTCTTTGTATGGTCAATTAAGGTTGAAGATCAATTATCTTCTCTGGAGTCTGGAAAGGATTCGGCGGAGGAAGGGAAGGAATCGTTTGAACTTCTGAAGCGGACTCTGATCAATTTTTAGCAGGAAAAGAACTTCGAATTGATGTTATCATCAAGAGTTATTTTTTTGTTTCCCTCCTTTGAGAAATTTATCAAAAGGGTTAGGTGGGTTTGGAGGAAGAGAGTTTTTACGAGAAACAAAAGATGGAAGATCAATGAAATGAAAATATTCATCTTCTACTGTTCTCGATGTATCCCTTAGGATGATAGATAGGATTACAATTTATTGTATGGGCATTGCATTAATTGAGTGGCTTTTTTTATGTACTAAAGTACAAAGCATTTTTTTTTTAACGATGGTTTTTGTTATGTACTAAAGAATAAAGCATTTCTTTTTAAATATATATAGACACCCATTTGTATCTAGAATGTTTTTTCATGCATGCAAACAAAACTCACCCACATAGCCACCTAAAGTTTTAAATAGCAAGCAATCTTTTTCAAAGGAGGAAATCGACTAAATATTGTTGGCAAAAAAAAAAAAATCGACTAAATATTGACAGGGTCGAATATTCACTGATCTTCTATATCTGTTAAAAAAACATTAGACGGATTTCACATATAAGAATAAGTTCGCAACAAGAGAGTGGCGAGGCCACCAAAAAAGATAGTGGGAGTATAGGCTTTCATCCTTTTTTTTTTTTTAAATACCAGCTATAGGCTTTTATCTTAATCTTGTAACAAAAATTGAAACGTGATATTTGTGGGGACAAAAATAAGTTATACGTAGCGCTTTCTCATCAAAGCAAAGCAAGCCTTGCTTTGTTGTTGGCAAAAACAGAAAAAAGCAAGCCCTCCCTTAATTCTTCCACTACAAAAAAATATGTTAATTCTAGCGGTTATGGTGTTACATTTCTAGCGGTTTTAACCGCAACAAATAACATTTGTAGCGGTTAACGAAACCGCTAGAAAAACAGGTGTTAGAAAAAATTTCTAGCGGTTATATCAACCGCTACACATCATGGTCAAAACGATAGAACATTTCTAGCGGTTAGGAACCGCTAGAAATTATCTGAAGGAGACACATTCCTAGCGGTTACAAAACCGCTAGAAACGTTTCCCCGGAAAAAATTTCTAGCGGTTTTGTAACCGCTAGAAACCTGCTAAACGGGAATTAAATAATTTCAGTAGCGCGCGAAAATTACTAGCGGTTATAGAACCGCTAGAAATGTTTGGGAAATTAAATTTTCACACCAATTGAATTTTTAGAATGGCGGGAAACTTTTCTAGCGGTTCTTAACCGCTAGAAAGTTTGGCGCGAAATTTAAATTTGACGAAATATTTCTAGCGGTTCTGAACCGCTAGAAATGTTTACCGTGCCAGAAAAAAAATTTATGGTTTTTCATATTATAATTTTAAAAACCATTAAATAATTATTTTGAAGAATTTTTGTTAATTTGTATAATTAGTTATATGTTACATTTTATATATTCAAATTTTGTAATAAAAAATATGTAATTACATTATGAATGTGTTAAAAGAAGTGAATTTAATCTAATAAGATAATTTAATTGAATATTTAATAAGATAGTTGAATTAAAGATGATATATTTTGGAATATTGAACCTATAGTATTAAGTTGATGAGTATTTGAATCAATTGAGGAGGGCATGACAAATGTGGAGAAGAAAAATCTGAAAGGAAAGGAGAAATAAATATGTTAGTAATTTTAAATAAAACAAATAAAAGATACAATGAATTATAAAATAAAATTCACTTACCATAGAGTAAAGAGAGAAAAACCACAATATGAGATAGTAAGAAAAAAAGAGAGAATTATGAAGAAGAATAGGAGAGGAAGGAAAAGAGATGGAGTAAATGAATGTAGAGAAGATATGGTATTTATAGAGATCAGCGACACATTTGTAGCGGTGTTTTTGTAGCGTTTTATAACTTTTTGTAGCTGTTATTCATTTTCTAGCGTATATAAAAGCGCTAGTAATTAGTAGCGGTTACATATGTAGCGGTTATTAACCGCTAGAAATTTAGTATTTTTTATTTTTAAAATCTGAACGAATTTATAATTTACAGGTATGTATTTTGTAGCGGTTCATAACCGCTACAAATTTTTTCACGAAATTGTAATTTTGTAGCGGTTCATAACCGCTACAAATTACAATTTCGTGAAAAATTTGTAGCGGTTATGAACCGCTACAAATGAAAATTTTTTTATTTTAAAAAAATTTTACGAATTTTAATTTATACATATGTATTTATGGACGAAAAATTTGTTAAATAATTTATTTTGGATGCTGCTACTCTCCATCATCATCCGGCCTGAAAGGACATATTTTAAAAAAATTTGTTAAATTTATGTTGTATTTGGAAAAAATTAGTAATTAGTAGTTAATTATTTAAATAATTTAAGAAAAGACGTGTACCTGATAAGTGGCAAATTATCATCTCCTTGAGGAAAGAAGTCTTCAAAATTCGAGGGTTGGAAGGGTTCACTGTCGTAAATAATGTCACCATCACCCATATCGTAAAGATCCCGTGGCTTGAGGTGAACGACCATATTCCAGTCTTTATGTTTCTCGTCCTCGACATAGTAAATTTGGTGTGCCTCAGAAGCAAGGATATATGGCTCATCATCTTCAGATGCCCCCGTATGAATAAGTCTTGAGAAATTGACTGAGGTGATGCCCAAATGGTCAGTAGCGAGTCCCCGTGAAGTTGTCGTATTTGCCCAGGAGCATTTGAACAGTGTCACGGTGAAAAGCTGGTAAGTCAACTCAATAATGTCAATTAGCTTTCCATAGTAAGTGACGCCTCCAAAGCGCATATCGCCATCACTACTGCTAGCATAACATCTCGTTCCGAATGTCCCGCAAACTCCAGAGTTTTGTGTGAGCAATCCCTGATCACGTGCAACCGTACAGAACTTGAAGCCGTTGACATTGTACGCGGTAAACCTCCGTGCATGGTCTAACGGACCGAGAGAAAGAGCTCTGAATTCATCTGTGTATGGGCTGTTGTCATTACGTATTCGACGTGTAAACCAACTGGGAAACTCTTTGTGGACTCTTTTATCAATGTCAGCAGAACGCGCACGGCCCCGTAGCTGACGCCTGAGATAACTCCTAAACTCACTATAGTAAAGTGTAATTTGTTAGAAGAGTCAATAAGAAACAAATATAAAGTGTAAAAGCTAGTGAGCTTATATGATATATATACTTACTGCATGAAGGGTTCAACTTGGCTGCAATTTATCAAAACGTGTCTGTGTGCCTGGAGTTTCTCTGTAGGAGTGAGTCTGAAGAATTCATATCCTCCAACTGGTTTCCCAACAGGAGGAAATAAAGTTGACGTGGAAGGACCGGGAGGAGAATCATCTACGCGACGCGGGCGGTTAAAAGATGTCTCCATGTCATCAAAGTACCTCGAACAGAAAGTTAGGACCTCATCTCCGGAATAACCTTCTGCTATTGACCCCTCAGGCCATGCCTTATTCCTAACATATGATTTTAATTTTCCCAAGTACCTGTAAGTTAAAATTGCATTAATAATTACGAGTAAATGAAAGAACAATGTGAAATTTAAAGAGGCGGGAATAAAAGATAATCTAGTACCTCTCTATAGGGTACATCCATCGATAGTGAACTGGGCCAGCAACCTTTGCTTCTCGAACAAGGTGGACAGTCAAGTGAACCATAACAGTAAAGAATGATGGAGGAAATATCATCTCCAAGTGACAAAGTGTAAGAATAATTTTATTTTGCAGCTGATCAAGCTCTTCCGCTACCAAGACCTTCGCACACAACTTCTTGAAAAATGAACATAATTCTACCAAAACCACCGATACATCAGAAGGAAGTGTGTTTTTCAAGGCCAATGGAAGAAACTGTTGCATAAGAACATGAGAGTCATGACTTTTCAACCCAGTAACCTTTCGAGCCTGCAGATCGATACACCTTGAGATGTTGCTAGAATATCCATCTGGTACTTTTATGTTCTTCAACGTCGAGAGGAAGATATCCTTGTTCTGCTTTGTCAAGGTGAATTTAGCTGGCTGAAACTTGTCGTTTTCATCAGGCCAAGCCTCTTCACGAATTCCCCAGGCCCGTAAATCTTTTCTAGCTGCGAGATGGTCTTTGGACTTTCCAGCTTCATTGAGCAACGTATATAGCACATTATCGCACACATTTTTTTCAATGTGCATAACATCCAAACTGTGTCGTAGCAAATTAGATTCCCAATAAGGAAGAGTGAAAAATATGCTTCTCTTCCGCCATTGCATAGGTTGCGTATCAGATGTCCCACGAGATCGTCGTCCCAATCGTTCGGGATCCACACTCTTACCAAACTCGATATGAACATCTTCTAACTGCCGCAAAATATCCATACCAGACAAAGTAACAGGAGGATCTCTCTTCTCCTGTTTCCCATCGAAGCGAATCCGTTGCAATCTAAGTCTGTGCTTGGAATCAAGGAACCGTCGATGTCCTATGAAGCACCACTTGCGACTGTGTGGAAGGCGACATGGCACAGAATCAAAATTGCACTCAGGACAGGCCAACCCAGTATGCACATTCCAGCCAGACAAAGTTCCCAAACCGGGAAAATCACTTATTGTCCACATCAAGGCTGCACGGAGATTGAATAGTTGCTTGTCATGTGAGTCATATGCCTCAACACCATTCGTCCATAGGTCGAGCAATTCGTGTATCAACGGTTGCAGGTATACGTCAATATCATTTCCTGGTGCTTTCTTGCCAGGAATGATCATGGAAAGCAAAAAGGAGCTCTGCTTCATGCACATCCAAGGTGGTAGATTGTATGGAATTAACACCACCGGCCAGATACTGTAACTTGTGCTCATGTTTCCGAAGGGATTAAAACCATCGGTTGCCAATGCAAGACGTACATTTCTAGGATCATTGGCAAAGTCTGGAAATTTCGCATCAAACGCTTTCCACGCCTCCGAGTCTCGTGGGTGCCTTAACCTACCATCTAGGTTTTCCTCAGTCGCGTGCCACCTCATGTGCTGAGCCATTTTTGATGACATATACATTCTTTGCAACCGTGGTTTCAAAGGAAAGTATCTAAGAAAATAATATATTAAAAATTTAAAATACCGAATATTTTTAGAGAAGGAACAAGTAACACGCTGTAATAATTTGTACCTGAGAATTTTGGCCGGTTTCTTCTTTTGCTTCTTGCCCTTTCGTACCGACTTATAGCGTGACGTCTTGCATCTCGTACAAATCTCTTTGTTGGCATCATCTCCCCAGTATAGCATACAGTCGTTTGGGCATGCATCTATCTTCTTATAGTTCAAGCCAAGCTTGTTAATAATCTTTTTTGCTTCGTAAAAAGACGGAGGGAATTCAGCTTGGGGGAAAGCATCTCCCAGTAATTCCAGCAACATAGACATCGCCTTGTCAGTCATACCGCACAAGCATTTGATGTGATACAGCCTCACCAAGAATGACAACTTCGAATACTTTGTACACCCAGAATAAAGAGGCTTGTCAGCTTCGGTCATGAGGTCAAAAAATTCCCGAGCAGTTTCGTTTCTTAGAAACTCCGGTTGAGGTCCCTCTACTTCATCTTCGTTGGGATTCGAGCTTTCGTGAACACCAAAAGCATCACGCACAGCATCATTCACGGCATCGGCCTCATCCACTCGAACTCCCATCCGTGAAACTACTGGCACTGACTCAGCACCCATATCTAGCCGTTCCCCATGTAGTTGCCAAAATACGTACTCTCGCGGAAAAGGCTTAAAGATTAAATGTTCCCTAACAATATCTTTGGGATGCCACTTTTTGAAATTACATTTAGGACAGGGACACTGAATCTTACCATTTACGGCAGCATTGGCGAAAGCAAAATCCAAGAAATAGTTTAGACCAGCCAAGTATTGCGGAGTCGACCGGTGCAAGTTGATCCACGACCTATCCATGACTAATAATGCTCAAATTTCGTGAAAATATGCCACAGAGCTCAAAGAGAAGTTAAAATGAAATTCAGTTGAAGTGCTTCAGCTTATAAAGGAGGGTGGAGGAACGGTCATTTTTTTGTAGCGGTTTTAACGGAAAATTTCAATTTCCAGCGGTTATTAACCGCTAGAAATTCTAAATATCGGTTACAAACCGATAGAAATTTCTAGCGGTTTAACGGGAATTTTCTGTCCATCTGTTTTAAATTTTCTAGCGGTTTTATAACCGCTAGAAAATTCGGTCAAAGTTCACAATTTTCTAGCGGTTCTCAAGAACCGCTAGAAAAGTGTAGAATTTTCTAGCGGTTCACGTGAAAATTCTACAGTTTTAAAAATATTTATTAAATTAATAAATGATTATAGAATTATTTCGAGTAATTAATATGTTTAACGTGTTTAATAAATTGTAATGTTGATGTTGTAATAAATAAATAAATATTTCAATATTAATTAGTACTTGACATAAATAAAATTATAGAAATAAATCAATAAAGGAAACAAATAAATATAAAATTTAGATAAATATCTAAATAATATATAAAACCGTAAAATTAAGATTCTAATAAAATCCGATACAATGAAAGCAAATCATGGGTGGGGGGCAGAAGCAGCATCATCGGGATCATCCTCTGCTGAATCCTCCGGCTGACGGTGGGCAGGCCGCTCAACCTGCTGGGACTGGACTGGCGGATGGCGGGGTAGGGGCGGGACTGGTGGCATGTGTAGGTCGGGGATGTCAGGAACCGAGATGTTTGGAGCTATACTGACCACCACATGACGCAGAGCCGTAGCAGCTGCCAAGAGCTGGTCAAGCTGCGTCTGGAGCTGACGATCACGCTCCTGGAACTGACGATCACGCTCCACGATCCTGGCCTCGAACTCTTGTCTGAGCTCCTCTCGCAATTCCTCTGAAGATGAGGAACCCGGCCGCTTCGCACTCGCATGAGAGCTCCCAGCAGTATATGAAGGGCCAGCGCCACTTGAGCGGGGCAGCCTAGTCGGTGTAGGTCCAAGTCCAAGCCCGCTAACTCGACCAGGGTGCTGCGGCCGGCCAAGACCCGCTAAAAGTGAGGCGGTGGGATCCAAGGCAGACCCCTGAGACTCACGCAACTCGGAATCGACCTGAGTCATCCGTGCCTACCAAAATTAATATAAAGAAGTTAATTATAATATAATGATATCTACACTGTGATATTATATTAATATTTAATTTATTACTTACCGCTATCTCCTCAACCTCATCCGACGCACGCCCGTCTCGGGGTCTATACACCATCGGCCACATCTCGCCATAAGTGGGCGTGTATCCCCGCTCCTGCTGCGTCTTTTCTATCTGTAAATGAAATCAAAGAAATAATTAGTTACAAATTAAATACATCTACATATTTAATAAATTTATTTCAAGTACTCACAATCTCGTCATAAGTGATCGCAAAGCTCCTGGATCCAGCCCTATGACGTATCGTCTGATGCCTGACGCTCCTAGCATTTCTCCTAGAAAGAGCCTGAAGCAAAATGTAAAAAAATTAAATTAAATGAGTCAAGTCGGATAAAAAATAAAGAAATTATAATTAATACAATATTATCATACCATCTGGTCAGCCGTCATCCTAAAATAGACGTAAGTGGACCAGTCTTGGTCCGGGACTCCACCAGGTACATCTGCCAGTATCTCCTGGAGGGGCCTCGTCCCGTCACCTTTCTTCTCCCTCCACAGGTCGGCCCTCCTGTTCTTCCATGCCATCCCCAGCCTCTTGATCGTGTCAGCCCTCAACTCCTCCCCCAGAATAAATTTACTCTATGATTAAAATAATAAATTAACTAAATAACAAATTATAAACAAATAATTAAGCAATTTCAATAATTAAAAACAAATAATTAGTTTTTAACTAATTTAACAATATTATAAATAAAATATAAATTAATCAAAGTTTAATAATAATTAAACAATTAAGTAATTTAAATGAAAAAATATTTTTACTCAACTAAATTTAAAATTATTATAAGTAATAAATTAATGAAATCAATAACAAATTATTTTCATTTAACTACTTTTAAATAATTTAAATTAAAAATATATATTCATTTAACTACTTTTAAAAATATTATAAATAACAAACAAATTAAATAAATAAAAAATTATAATCAAACAATTAAATTATTTGAAAACAAAATATATAATCATTTATTTAAATTAAAAAAAATTATAAATAACAATTTTATATTACCTTCATTATTTCCCAGCCTTGCTGCTTCTTGTCTGAGGTGATCTTCTTCCAGTCCTGCACGTAGATGGGGAACAGCGTCCACTGCTGACCAAGGAGGCGCACGTACTTGTTGTACAACTGGCCACCTTTCTTCGTCGGTTGGCCCAACTCATTGAGCGGCACAACCACTCGTCCGCCCGTCATCATAGACAGCTCTCTGGCTGTCAGCCTCCGATAGGACCTGTTCCCCTCAGTGTCTACAAAATTTAATTAAGAAATAAATTATATATCAATAAATTAATATAATTTCTATATAAATTAAATACTGATCAAAACTTTAAAAAGTTAAAATAAATACTTACCGACAAATTCCACCTCATAACCAGCCTGACGTCTCGGAGCAGGACGCTGTGCAGCCTGGGGATACTCATTCCCCTGATCCTGCTCCTCCTCCTCCTCCTCCTCCTCGTCAGCAGCATCAGCATGGGGTTGCTCATCCCCAGTAAAATGAGCCTCCTCAGTCCGCTCAATACCATCCTGCTCCATAAAACTGAGGATATCCTCCTCGCTCAGATCGTAGTCATGAATGCTGGGAAATGGCTCATCAGCATCATGATGAACCTCACTGGGTCCAGCTCTCTCAGGATCAACTGGGTCTTTCCCATGTCGACGAGGCATCCTAATAACAACAAATAGTAATTATTTATAAATGAAATAAAAAAAATTAATTTATAAGCTATAACATAATAAAATTAATAAAATAAAACATAAAATAAAAATTATTTATCAATAAATTACTATTTTTACCTGAAAATAAGGATCTGCAACTGAATCAGAACTCAAATATGTTTGTGAAGAAAATTCAGCAGAGCTTCGCTTCCAGAACGATTGAAGAAGTGAGAGTGTGGGGGGGTATATATAGACCGAGACTTTCTAGCGGTTAGGCACAAAACCGCTAGAAATTTCTAGCGGTTTTGTGCCTAACCGCTAGAAATTCCCAACGGTCATATGACCGTTGGGAATTTCTAGCGGTTCTAGGCCTGAACCGCTAGAGATTTCTAGCGGTTCGGTCGTGAACCGCTAGAAATCTCTAGCGGTTCAGGCCTAGAACCGCTAGAAAGTCTGGCGGTTCAGGCCGAACCGCCAGACTTTCTAGCGGTTCACGGCCGAACCGCTAGAAATCTCTAGCGGTTAAGGACCGAACCGCTAGAAATTTCTAAACTCCTCGGGGAATGAAAAAAATTTCTAGCGCTTCATGCATCAACCGCTAGAATTTTTCGGTGTCTAGCGGTTTATTAGCCTGAACCGCTAGAAAGTAAACGCTACAAATTTGGCGCCAAGTTCCCGCCAAAGCCCGGGGAGTGTTCTAGCTCTAATTTTCTAGCGGTTAGGGGGTAACCGCTAGAAATGTGCGTTTAATGATCAAACCGTCTGTATTTTGCAGCGGTTTTTGTAGGAACCGCTAGAAATATCTGAAATTTCTAGCGGTTTTGTTTAACCGCTAGAAAGGTTCCGCTGCTACTTCTACAATCTCTTGTAGTGTTCCTGGCTTAAATTGTCCAACCCTAATTAAATTAATATTTTTTTCATAATTAAATTTATGATAAAATTTATGTTAATTTTCTTGTATCCTTGGCCTAAGTTTATAGAGAAATGTTTAAGCAACTAATAATAATCAAACAACAAATGTTCATATTTTATAGGTAAATTTATAAAGATACATACACATTATTTTAACAATTAACAATATTAAAATAATAAGTGCAGTTAGACTGTTAAACAATTTGATTGATACAAATAATTTGACGTAAAATTTATTCTTAATTTAATGTTTAGTATGGAGTATGAGAATTTTTTGTGGCTATAGATTTTTTTTTAAAACTATTTATGCGGAGATGTAACTTTTTTATTAATAAACGAAGAGGAAAAAGTTGTCACCAAAAAAGGGGGGTTAAAAAAGTAAGGGGAAAACGTCGTCGTGCAGCCTTGGGAGGGTCACTGCGACGAGACAACAAAAGCCCTTGCTCCTAGATTCATCGAGAGAGATCAAATATATCAGCCACAGCCACAAGAGGGACGGGTTTTCGTCGAGTAAATCAGCGAGAAGGATCAATGGCGTCGTTCTTGCAGTCATTTCTGGATCCTAGGAAGAACTGGTTGGCTGCTCAGCACATGAAATCCATGTCCAAACGCCTTCGCAATTACGGTTGCTCCTTCTCCTTTTTCTCTCTTATCTCCCTCTTTTCGAATCCCTAACCTTTTTTTTGTCAAAATTTCAAACCATTCTCTGTGCCACTGCTTTGTGGAATTCTTTATCTTTTTATTAATGTTGATTTTGGGGAATAGGCCTACGGTATGATGATCTCTATGATCCCTATTACGATCTGGATGTGAAGGAGGCCCTGAATCGTCTGCCTAGGGAGATTGTTGACGCACGCAATCAGCGCCTTAAGCGCGCCATGGACCTTTCCATGAAGCACGAGTACCTCCCCGACGATCTTCAGGTTCATCTCCTGTTTTTCGTTCTTCCTGCTTTTTGTCTTCTGGCTATTATTTTCTTGATTGGGCCTCGCATAACTAGAGTTGTGTGCACGTGGATATCGAGAACTTAGTTTGAGGTTTTTTGAATGATAAAATCTATTGAATTTCTGTTCTGTATGCTTGATGAGAAATTGGTAGCTGGTCTGGCCTTGGCTTAGATAGCAAGGTGGGAGCGGGTCTTAGTTTCATTAGCAATTGGACTTGGAAATGCGGAATATATGTGACAGAAATTATATAATATTTTGAACTGATGGACCAGGCTGACATATCGGAAGTTTTTTTTTTTTTGACCATGACATATCGGAAGTTGAAACCTTGGATTATGCATCTTTCTTGCATATATGAAAAGGGGCACTTTCACGACTGACATCCACACCATCATTCGAAAGCTAAGTTTAAATTGTACAAACTGCATTTAAATTTAATGATGCAAATGCTGATGTCTTTCTTGTCAATGACAGGCGATGCAGACACCATTCAGAAGTTATCTTCAAGAAATGTTGGCCCTTGTAAGTACTCCCGTGTTTGATAACTAGATTTGTGGTGACGGTGGTGGGTGTACATTGTAAAATTCCGCAGCTGATTTTACTTGTTATGATTATATCAATCGTTTGCCTTATGGTCCTGTTTTTCTGTGCTTTCCATAGGACATGACATGAGAACGTTAACTATAATTTTCTTTTGTTTTCTTTACGTTAACTATAATTTCCTTTTCTTTCCTTGTCTCTTTTTCATGGCATGGATCCTTTTTGTCCGATCTCTGTGGCCTCAGTGTTATTGTATCGTGCTTCATGACTTGACAATATTCTGCCATATCTAGGATTTTCTTTTTCCTGATTCATTCTTGACTCGGTATGATTGTTAAGGTTAGAATGAGTGTATTCTTTGCTTCATAATTATATTTGCATGCGAGTAGTGTCGATAATGAACCAAAGTAATGTTTTACGTTAAAAATATTTACCCTTTCCGTGGAAGAAAAACACGCAGAATAATTTTCCCTGGAGTGATTTTCGAGTCTGGGCTGCGCCCAAAGCTCCATGTATACATGTAATTGTTCTAAGGATAATGATCAACAAAAGAATATTTATGTGTTGAATTGGCCGATTTCGTGCTCTTTTTTTTTTTTTTTTTGGTGGGAAAGGTGTCTCAAGACCTTTGCTTTATGAGCCACTTGATATCAGTATTGTGCAGAGTTGCATGTACATGAAGAAGTATTAATTGTCCAATTATTTTAGTAAGTGCCCCTAAAATGCTTTGCCACCCACGTTTTGCAGGTGAAGAAGGAGAGAGCAGAGCGTGAGGAATTGGGAGCCTTGCCTCTTTACCAAAGAACCATTCCTTGAGAGCATCATATGTTGCTTGAAACTGCTTCGATTGGAGCAGGATCTTGTTTGAATTGTATTGCTGTTTGGTAGTTTCTTTTTATTCTGTTTTTCATTGGGAAAGAAAGATGGACAACCTCTTTGGCTTTTCCGAGTTCATGAACCGCATTTTTGAAAAGTCTGGACAGTCGTCCTCAAGCTCTATCTAATAAATATATCTAAAACCTTTCATAAGTCACTCCCATGTTTGGCGGAAATTTATGTCCCAAGATATTCTTTCCGCAGTAATGTTTTAGTCCGAGTTGAGCTATGCATACAATCTGGAAATCAACCATTATGTTGGTATATGTCAGATGGTTCCCGGTAAAACTTAATAACTGCACTGACGTGCGGCATTTACCTCTTGTGATTTTCGTTGCAGTGAAAGACTAGTGAAGTACCAGCATATCATTCATGCATTGGCTGCCTCACGACATGAAATGCTGGATATAACATTGACGCGTGTCTAATAATTCTAAAAGCAGTCTTTTCAAACTCTTCTAATTGTTTTATTCCTTATTGGGAAAAAAAATGGTTCAGTTGGATTCAATTGATTTTGTTGGATCTTATACATGCTTATCTTGTGGAGCAGTTCACCCATGTATCTTAATTTTTCGAAGGAAAATGAACTTTAAAGTGTGGACGTATGGTCGTTGGTCTCGTCTAACCTGCAAAGTGTAAAAGACAAGGAGAATGAAACTGAAAACTGCTCTTGTTACTGAGTAAAAGGAGTTTGGTCAATAAACATGAATCATTATTGGACAAAAATTAGAGAATGGGATAAGAATCGGGGACGAGCGAGGGAGTGAAATGGATGAACAAGTACCGTAGTGTGACTGGTGTCGATGATGTTCAATTCATCCCATGAGCTTCCACCATTTCTCATAATCCTCCATAACTGCATCTCAATCACCCACATGCCTCTTCTTCCTCCCCCCTCCTTGTCTCTTTCACTGTGTCACTGCAATTACTTTTTTGACCCCGTAGAATACCTATTTTTCAATCATTGAGAGAGGAAAGCACATTTAATTCGTGTCGGTGTGCGCTTAAAGCACCATTATTCAACCAAAAATGAAAAGCACTGAACTGAACTGGGTTTGGGGAGAGATTCATGGGATTGGCCCCCCTTCTCAGACACAAGCATATGAGTTCATATGAAACGATGAATGAACCTCAGGGGGGCATCTAACATAGCGTTGTCCGTCAAATCACACTGTTAACTTTACCCAAATTGCAATAGCACGTGGTTGCGCGACCCCCACCCTCCCTGACTTCTTCAGTTTTTACTATACATGTCTGTTCAGTCATATGGACATATTAACTGAATAAATATATTACTATTTCCCGCCTCATCGTATTTAATTTTCCAAGTTCATGTTTGTTTAAGTCACATGTGTTCATTCCATCACAATAAATTGTCACCAAGTCTGCTCAACAACCCCTAGCATATCTCAATCCATCGTATATTAATAAAAAAAAAAAGTAAAAGCAAAATCTCTGGTTTTTACCTCCACTTCGAAATTACAGTGAATATGTACACGCAGGACATTTCAAGGACCAATTGAGAAGAAATATTCTGTTTCCAACAAGTGATTGTCGGCAGTTCAATATCGGCTGACTTTGTTTGCGCCTATGCTTTTTCTCTTGCCCTGAAAATTCCAAAGTTCGCTTACAGTGTTGATTTGATTATATTTGCAACTCAACTTTTGGTTTAGCTTATTTTGAGTAATATGAACAAAATACGTGAGAAAAGTTTTGTTTTGTAAAGTGTAAGAGTAATTTTTTGTGGAGATATCGAATACCCATTTAATCTCGTGTTAAAGTTTATACTTGAAAATTAGCTACAAGTGGAAACTAGGCTTGGTGAAGTGTTTTAGTCATTTTTAACATTTGATATGAACAGATCCAGTTCCTTCCTGATTTGTATGATTCAGGATAAGATTCAGTACTTTAAGCTGTCCAACATTAGATGATGTACTGCACATGTTATGTCCCTTAGCTTCTTGCATCGTACATGTTGAGATCAATCACTCATATCATAACTGCCCTATTAACCAGCATCACTTGTTTGTTTCATTTTCTAACCACCCAAATTAAACCCAAAAAAAAAATATCCTTGAATGATATTTCTGGGTAAGGATAACCTTTTTCCTATGTTATAAATTAAAAATTAAGAACAATTAAAACTTCCTTTTATCGCTTTCAAAGGCATTTTACTCATCAAAAAAAAAAAGGCATTTTACAAACAACATTGAACTGTCCAAACTTGCATTAAATTAATTTGCATGAAGTTCGCATGTGTCATTGTGGTCTACATTCTGCCTATAATGATCCGGAGTCCACCCTCTAAAATTATGTATAATAATTTGTTGTGAATTTTAAAGAAAGAAAACTACATAAAATATGTAAAACTTATTTGATGAACATCTTATATATACATAGGGCTAATACAATTTTTATCTCTAAAGCTTGCATTCATTTTGATTTTAGCCCTTCAAATTTGTTTTCATTTAAAACCTATATTATTTTTATTTTTTAAGAGACCAAAATTTATAGTTTAAAATGTGAGGAGTTAAAACCCAAATGAAGACAAATTTAAAAGATGAAATATTATATTAGCCCATACATATATACATGTCATAAGTTTATATAATATTAATTTCTCCCATCTTTATGATATACTTACATTATTTGTACGTCGAATACAACCAAAACTTGGTCATGCGTGGCTACCGCTTGGAGAGGAGATCGAAATCATTACTACTTGAAATGACAGAAACACCCTTTAAATTATGCACACGTAATGGCGGAGGGGACAGGGCAGGCAGCCAGGCAGGAAAAGGGACCAGAAAAAGGGAAAAGATATACTAAAATCATCTCTACCTGAAATGACAGAAATACCCTTTAAGGGGAAACAAAGGTAAGGATGATAAAGATGATCATGTAAGATTAAAAGGATGTTTAGATAAAAACCAAACCATACTTTTAAAAATATTTTTACATATATAAAGTAAATATATGGAGTAGTCTATCTCATTTTGCAGAAAAACGCTTTTCAAAAGTATTTTTTCATATTACCAAGCACTCCATAAAGTTTTTTAAGCTATTTAGTTTTGATTAAACTCACTACTTACAACAACAAGAGAGACCAGATTCATTTAATAATGGGAAATTAATCATGAAGTGATTTCACTTCCTCTGGTTTAAAACATACGGTGTTTTCTAGGAGGAATTTTTTTATCTATAAAATAAGACATGTAAAGAGTTATTAAATTTTTTCACCAAAAAAAAAAGAGTTATTAAATTTCATTTTCAATTTTATCCCTTTTGTTGGTGACATCAAAGAACAAAAAACCGGACCGGACACTAAACCGGTTAAGATAGTGGGTTAAGGGTTAATGGGTCAGGTCGAGGTTGAACAGAATCAGACCGGTAATTATTTAAAAAATATAATTTAAATAAAATTTCAAAAATATTCTTTTTATTATAAAAATATTTAATAAAAATAATATTAGAAGTATCCCATTAAGTGAACATAGGGAGCGGATGACTAGGCTTTGAAAAATGAAAAAGGAAGATACAAGTACCCATAGTGCCTGCAAACACGTTACCTGAATGGCCCTCTAAATTGGCGCTAATTAATGCCTACAACAGGAAATAGAGTACTCATAGTGGCCTTCCCTTCTGTCATTAATGCCTTTCCGCCTTCTCATTTTCATTTCAAATCCTGGGACTGTGGCCTTGTCGGAGCTCCTTCCTCTCTCAATTTCCGATCTTCATCCCCACAACAAAACTCAAGTGCTCACCTCTTGAAGCATGTTCTCTTCCCTCTTCCATGCTCTCTACCTTTAAAATAAGTTTTTCACTTCATTTTTCATCATAATTTTTCAGGAATTTTCTATTCCAGTAAGTTATTTTTATCTCTCCTCT